>NW_024044237.1:21325147-21343435 GCF_014851395.1 Micropterus salmoides
GCCACTAAATTTGAACTGTTGTCACCCAATCAGTACAGAAGAAGAACAGACCACACTAATTCAGTACTGATCTACTTTACTGTGATTGTAGCCACCCAAAGACAGAAAGTAACCACAGACAAGCATGAAAACTCAACACAAAGTCCCAGACTGATCAAGTAAATTGACTACATTTACTAAAATTTGAGCTACTCTAGGTTATAGCTTGTAACATCTATTGATTGATGATTTTAGATCAAATTTGACATAAATAATTAATTTGCATTTTATTTATCATCACTGTCAGATTAAAGTATCTCCTAAAATAGAACATACAAACACAAAGAAAGTAAGAAATCACCATAAGTGGAACAACTATCTTTACATGGTCATCAGTGAACAGTTTAAGCCTCAATTGTCTTTTTATGACCCCTTCAGTCGGTGTAGTATTGATAGCGAGCCTACCCTTGTTTCTACAAAGCTTTGTTTTACCATGTCATCCTAAATCCAGGCCAAAGGCAACCTGACACAAACGTGTTTCAGTCAATTCAGGGAAAACACAGCTTGTCATTTATTCCCTGGCTGGAAACTTTTTATTTATTTATCCAAAACTATCCTTCCGGACTCCTGCGATAATATATATATTACCCCAAAACACTACACTATACAAGCTGCTACAAAAACTTACCTTCAGCTCTTTAACTGGCTGCCTGGCTATGCACAGTGGGGCTGCTGTGGGGACAGATAGGCTTCCCAGTCATCTGAGTGGTAGCATCCACGTTGTATATAGTGGATAGTTGGATGAAAGAATTTAAAAGGGAAAAGAGGGACAGAATTTTACTGTAGCGATATTCTGTATGTCAAAAGTCCTACATTCAAATTTTAAGATGAAAAGTAAAGCTAATTCTAACTACTTTATATTTTGCTGTGTGGCTTTATCTGTGAAAATACATCATACTCTAGTTTTTGAATATGTTTTTAATTTATAATCTGCAGAGTAACTAGTCACTAAAGCCGTCAAAATAAATGTCTGCACACCATTGGACTCCAAATAATAACTCTTTGTGAAAGCAATGGTTTGATCTGATCTCATAGATCAAAACATTGCCTTCAATAGTTTTATGAGGAGTTGTTGAGATGGTGTGCAGAGCTTTGTCCTTTGTGTCCTGCAGCGACTGAGTTTATTGTGATAGTTATTGTAACACCTCTTGTGAGAAGGATCAGGGTCCAGCCTGGGCACCTCTTTCTCTTGCGAGGAGGAAACTTTGATATGTAGTGGCAAAAACTTGTTTCCATGAGATTTCACTCTTTCTTTCTCGCCCATTGCCATGAATGTTTAGGTTGTTTAAGTTGCAATGTTGCCAGAGCACAAATTCACATATAAACAATAAAAAATAAATAAGTAAATTATAATGTGATAATTAAGTTACTATATATAAACAACAATGGGTATCCGTTTGTTGCATGAGAAAATACGTACATTTAGCTGCAATCATATGGCAGTAAGTAGGAGATCTTGTGTGTCTGATTTAGCTCTCTCTCGCACACACACAGTTTGGAGCAGGTTTTTAGTCTTTCTTCTATTGTTGTGGAATGAAGTTAATTCATTATAAACTAGGCCTATACTGTGTGTGTGAGTGTGTGTGTGTGTATACAGTGTTGTGGAAATTATATTCCTGGTGAGGGGTTGAGCAAAGAATTGAGTAACAACCAACCTTTGTCTTTGAAGAATTTATTTAACAAAAGAGAATAAACAGAGAAGTACTAAAACACATATACAGCTGGTCCAGAGACCTGCCGCCTAAGGCGGCATCGGGCGTCTGGCCCCCGAGGATGCATCATCATTTACACAGTCTAGGTTTCTATGTTTTGGGGAACAGAGATCATCTCTCAGCCTTAAATGAAAATTCCATGAAAGGAGAGGAACAACAAGAGAGGGAAAACACCAAAACCATCTCACAGCTCTGACCTAAACCCTAGTAAATGTGGACAGACCAACATAAGGAGTATAGCATTTGTGGGATAAAACAGGGACATCTACGAAAGCTGCAGGTGTGAATGTTTCTTTGCAGGACTACTTTTATGTCTGAGACCTGTTGCTGGTTCCATCAGATAAAAACTTTTCCAAGTGTGTGCATTACTCACCAATCTAATGGTCCTGTCACCGGAAAGAAATTGATAATAAAGACTTTGGTCTTTATTAATTCCTTAAAATGAATTCAATTAGTCTTTCGGACAATCACATGTTAAAATCTCAATATTTAACAGTCCCAAGCTTTGATGGTTGATTGTATCCACCATTCTCCATCTTTTGTTAATTGTACACCAACATCAACAGAGACTTGATTCAAACACAGTCGCGATTTAATTTCTTTCTTTAAACTCATTTGGGACCCCTCAGGGCTCCCCGATGGCCTCTATCAACACATTAGGATCAATGGAGGAAAAGTCTGGGCTGGAGCATTTCTGCCTGTGAGGCTTCGTATGGCATAATAAGGACATCCAATGCCAATACTACTCTCGCGCATGTACCTCTCCATCCTCCCGGCGTTGAGTTTGGTACAGCCGGCCACTCCTACAGGACCAGTACAGGTCAGGGATGGCACGGATTTGGTGTAATAGCATGTCAGCGCTAGGCTTGTATGCAGTGTGGCAGTCTGAGGTGTTGTCTACTTTGCAGTCCCAGGTGTGTGAGCACACACCAGGGAAATGCCCCACGACTGACCAGCCGTGTGAACCTTGGAATGAGTCTCACCTCGGTGAAAACATCTAAATTTGACGTCTGTTGCTACAGTGGTGTTTTGAGGAGTTGGTGTGGCGGTGCTTGCGTGGGCAAGGAGTGGATATTTAGCGTAAGTTTCTAACAGGGACATGTCGACTTTGTAGTCGCATGTGAGCATGCATTCCCAGCCCCAGCCGGGGTCTGGCGGGTGTCTGAGAGTGGGAAAGGTTTAAATTTGGAAACTACATGTGAGCGTTCCGCTCAGGCTGTGTAAGGCAGTGGCAACTGCCTAAAGCGTAGCTTCCCGGTCATGCATGCATAGCAACTAGAATTTACAGAGGCACGCACAGAACAATTCAGTACTCGGTACCAGGCGTTCCCCCCCGGGGAAGCTCAGTGGTGTTACTGCTCGCTTTGATTTGTTAAGACTATGAGGTATCATTGTGGTCGAGTTGGATGCAGGTGGACGTTTGTCAAACACATACAGAATAGGTAACACCAAAACCACAGAAATACCAGTCAAACACAACATTGAACCCCTGAGACCTAGCCCCTCCCATCCTGGCAACTGGAAAGGGTGCCCCGGCCATGTGGAGCTGGATTCCATCATCGATTCCTCGTTGGTCACTCTGTAGTTCAAATCATCAATCATGGGAGAGATATTCATCTCTCTTTTAACCTTTGTTAACAATTAGGATCCTTTGTCTACAAAATCTTTATGGTGATTGGTTTTGGAATAGATGGAAAAGGCTTGTATGCAGTGGGAGGGAGAGACGTACTCTCACTGTGATCACATGTCCCAGGTTTATCCTGTCTGTTCCAATTGCAATTGAGACAGACTAGCCTTGTGTGTGGCCATTGAGAGCTAACCGCTTTAGCCAACAATGGTCATCTCAGTATACTTCTTGTGATGGACTGCAGAACGAAACCGACCAGCCGCGTGGTTAATGTAAAATTTTTAACAAGGCCTTTGCCGAATCACCAACAGAGAAATATGTGGCATTTGATGTAATCAATAACAGGTTTGTGTGAAAATTTGAGACCTAGTGCTCGCGGATGCACTGCACCATTTACTGCTAGTTGGTCTATAAAACTCTACCAGTCTGTGCACTTCAATTCAAAACATTAACAAACAATCAAACATCTTTTATACCTTTTAAGCGATTCTTGATTCCAAATCAAACTTGACTTTGTGAAACCTATAGCTATAAACTCTCATTCAGTTAGCACCTCAGACATGACGTCACTTGTCTACCCATGGTGTATGGAAAAGATTTTATTGGAACTAGTTCATCGGTACTCAGAACCCCAACAATGTGTGTCAAAACAGACTTGTTTATGTCACCACCATTGCTGTCCCAGTTCTCGGATACCACCACTGGGCACTCGTCAGTCAGCCGACTCCGGGTAAGAATCCCATCTCCTCCCTTCCTTCCAGCTCCAAATCACTTGATTTACCCATGTCACTACCCTTTGAGACAGCTCAACTTAGAAAAAGAGACAGAAACAACACAACAGCAGCAGCTCCATGCGTCCAGATAATATTTTGCAATAAATAGAAAAATTTATTCTCTCATTTTTCTCTGTCTATCTCTCTTTAACTGTCCCTAAATTATTTGTCCACAATTAATCTGTAATCTCATCTGTCCACCTGAACTGTGTAGATTACTGTGCAGTGGAATGCATTCGAAAGTCTGTGTGCATGTGTGTGTGTTTGCGTTAGAGGTCACCCTCTCTCCCCAGTGCTCTGATTAACGAAATGAGTGTTTTGTCATGTTTCATCATAATCTGAATATCACACACCACATAGTACCATATATACAACATTTGCCTCTCTTCTTGGGCAGTTTTAAACAAACAATGTAGCAATCATGTCACCTGCAAGGTTTGACCTAATTACAGTTACTCTGATAATTTCCCAACCCCTTTGTGCTCAGTATTCATTACAAACACAGAATGTTCAAGTTTAGCATTACTTACTAAGATCTTAATATGGTATACATTTTTAGTTTCAATGTGTTTTTTTACTTTATCTGTGAGAGGTTGTAACTCACCCAGTGTGTTTTTTGGCTGTATCCTGTCACTAGGGTCCGTTCCTCCCCCTTCAGCTCAGTCCATTTGTTTTCTTTTTTTTTCTTGCCAGTCTGTTTTAGAAATTGTGCAACATCTCTTTTCCAATGTCACCTTTTGCCCTTTACTTTGCCCCGTACTGCCTGTTTCTTCGTACCAGGATGGCTTGACAGCACCAATCATTTTCTTTTGACAGTTGTTTTCGTGTTGATCTTTTGTATGTTAAGCATGCTCTTTCGTGCTGTCTGTCTTCCATGCTGTGAAATACAACTTTTCCTTACTCCAGTAGTAGTTTCTGGAATAATCAAACTCAGAACTTTCAGGGTCGCATTGCGTCTCGTTTCAGACCACTGTAGTCCTAAGGTGATGGTCATGCGGAGAGTCCTAAATGATTCGGTCTGTTCTTGCTGTTCAGCTGCTGGCCTGAATCATGCAGGCAGAACTTAGTCCAGTGGTAATTCTGGACTGTCCTTTGCTGTACTCAGCATACTTCAGACTACTTTCCTTCTTGTCTGGCTGGAGTGACATATGATGCTAATGATGGTGATAAAGAAAGGAACATCTTATCTTTATGCTGATCTTGAGGAAGTCCATCTTGATCTGATTTTTTTTCTCATCGCTGTGTTTATCTTAGTCGTTATGGGCCGTACTTTTGAGAACCTTATCTAAACTGCTCCAGCTGTGTCTGTGGAGCACAATGTCCTAAATGTCAGTATATCCTCTTTTCCCTGGTATTTCCTTCTCTGGGTAACTGGAGGGAGAACCAATGTCTCTTTATCTGACTTTTACTGGACCGGAGCACATTTCCTTCTGTGGAGCATCAGTGGATGTTTAATTTTTTTGTTTCGCATCTCTCTTCTTGCTGCCCAGTCAGATTTTAGCAGCAGCTTTACCCATGGCATGCTCTTCTTACTGGACTTGATCTGGGACTGGAGCATGTAGGAGGAGGAGGAGCGGAGTCCAGGACTGGATCAACCGGAATGGATTCCGTGACTTGTACCTCGGTTAAAGAAGAAATAATCAGTTGATTTGTTCTTGTGATTTCTTTCATCAGTCATCAATAGGCTAATCAGTTTTCAGTTCTGAGCTTTCCTTAGCCTCAAATCTTGTCTTCTTCTAGCCTACCCATCTGAATTGCATAATTTTTATTTACTTTACTCTGGACAGGACTGCACGCTCTATTGCATTTCTGCTCTCCTTTCTCTCCAAACATGTCTTAAGCTGGTTCAATAGCTTAAGCTTCCATTTTGCAGGAAACCCATTTCAACCCACTTATCAAATTGCCCCATTAATGTCTAATATTTTAGTCATCAATTTCTGGTGAAACAACTGGTGAAGGTAATCTGGGAGTGGAATCAGACTCAGTCTTCACTTTACTCTGACTCTTGCCATAGTCTACTCTCTCTAGCTAGTCTGTACTCGGGTCCATAGCAATATTTGGGTCCACTGAGTTCGGTTAAGTCTGAGGCTACCCGCTGCAAACCTAACTTATCAGCTGGAAACCCCAAAAACCCCTTCGACACCACAGAGAAAACCAGGACACATCTGTCCGCGAGCCCCTGATCCAGTCCCACTTGTCAGTTTACAAGCAGATAGAGGGTCCTGCAAATCATTCAGGCACGAGATATAAGACCACTTCCTTCACTCTGTTCAATCTCACTCTTTTTATATTTCTCACCATGTAAGTTCTTTTCCTTTTCTTTCTGGAACGGAGCGAAGATCAGGGCTCCGCTGAACACAGCTTCTCCCTACAGGGAGGATTTTAAGCCGGCCTCTGTACTTCAAAAGAATCCGAATCCCTCGTGTCCCATCTCGGGTGCCAAAATTGTCGTGGAAATTTTATTCCTGGTGAGGGGTTGAGCAAATAATTGAGTAACAACCAACCGTTGTCTTTGAAGAATTTATTTAACAAAAGAGAATAAACAGAGAAGTACTAAAACACATATACAGCTGGTCCAGAGACCTGCGGCATCGGGCGTCTGGCCCCGAGTAAGTAGTAGTAAATGTGGACAGACCAACATAAGGAGTATGGGAGAGGAAAGGTTAAGGATAAAAACACAATACATATCTATAAGAATAATAATAAGTAATAATAATGATAATATTAAAAGATCATACATAACAGATTAAATGTAAGAGGACACAATTTTCTGCCATAACATACAGCCCCTTCCAAAAGTATTGGAACGGTAAGGCAAATTCCTAAGTTTTTGTTGTTCACTGAAGACAAGTGGGTTTAAGATCAAAAGATGAGTATGAGAGTTCAGAATTTCAGCTCTCATGTCGTGGTATTCACATCTATGTGTGTTAAACAACTCAGGACATACCACCCTTTGTTTGAATCCACCCATTTTTCAAGTGAGCAACATTGGGCATAGCAAGTACAACAATTTGGAATGCCCTCAAAAAGAAAGAAACTACTGGTGTACTGAGCAACAGACGTTGAACAGGTCGGCCAAGGAAAACAACAGTAGTTGGTGAAAGAAATAGAGAGCTGTGAAGAAAACCCCCAAAACATCAGTAAGTGACATCACCAACAAGCGCTACAGTGCAGGGGTGAAGGTATCACAATCCACTGTTCCAAGAAGACTCAGAGAGCAGAAATATAGAGGCCACACTGCAAGATGCAAACCACTCATCAGCAGGAAGAATCGGAAGGCCAGATGGAAATTTGCAAGAAGTACAGAGATGAGCTGCAAAAGTTCTGGAACAAAATCTTGTGGACTGATGAGACCAAAATTAATCTCTAGCAAAGTGATGGAAAGGCCAAAGTGTGGAGAAAGAAAGGAACTGCTTATGATCTGAAGCGTACAAGCTCATCTGTGAAGCATGGTGGAGGTAAAGTCATGGCTTGGGCGTGCATGGCTGCTTCTGGAACAGGCTCATTAATATTTATTGATGATGTAACTGATGATGGTGGCAGCAGAATCCATTCAGAAGTGGACAGAAACATTTTGTCTGCCAATTTAAGGAGAAATGCATTGAAACTAATCAGGAGGAAGTTTATCATGCAGCAGGACAATGACCCAAAGCACACTGCCAACAAAACAATGGACTTCATCGGGGGGGAAAAAGTGGAAGGTTTTAGACTGGCCAAGTCAATCACCTGACCTTAACCCAATAGAGCTGCATTTCACCTCCTTAAGAGGAGACTGAAGGGAGAAACACCCCGAAACAAACAAGAACTAAAAGAAGCTGCGGTAAAAGCCTGGAATAGCATCACAAATGAAGAATGCAACAGTTTGGTGATGTCGATGGGTCGCAGCCTTGAGGCAGTTATTGCAAGCAAGGGTTATGCCACCAAATATTAAATGTTATTTACTTTAAGATTATTTGTTCCAATACTTTTGCTCACCTAAGAATGCTGTGGTCTAATACAGATGGTGATATGTCCTAAGTTGTTTAACACATCTAGATGTTAAAACCAGGAAATAAAAGCTGAAATTCTGAACTATTGTCTCATACACATCTTTTGATCTTATACCCAAATGTCTTCAGCGAACAGCAAAAACAAAGGAATTTTGTTGAATTGGATTAGAATTACTCATTCATCAATGTTTTTGTCACTTCATGTTGCAGAGGGTAAAAGTTGGGGCTGATTTTGATTAATCTATATACTGCTGGGGAGCTTGCAGGGATCAATAAAGTCTTATCTTAACCCATAACAATACGTAATAAATGTATCTGTTATCTTTTGTAATTTCACTAATTTGATTGAATGTGCAAAAGTAACTAGTAACTCTGAAATAAAGGGGAGAAGAACTATTAAGTAAAAAAAAAAAAAAATGGGAAAACTCAAGTATATTCAAGTACCTCAACATTGTACTTAACTACAGTACTTCAGCAAATATACTTTCCAGGACTGTCAAAGCAAAGTATTTGGTATACAAACAAGAGACATGATAATTATAGCTCCATACAAAACATGTTAGCATCCCATTAAGTCATTTCTCTGGTCAACATTAACTCAGTCCCATTCTGAACTTCAAGGTTCTCCTCCTCGTCTTTTGTGGTGGTGCCATTACTCATTAATATTTGTTCCTGTGGTGGTTTATGGGTTTTTACTTTAAATACGTCCCAACTCTCAGGGATCAGTTCTTTATTGAAGAGCAGCGAAACCACGTAGGAGAATATCAAAGTGGCAAAGATGGTGGACAACACACAGATGGTCCTAACAGGAGCACGCTGGACATATACTCCCTCCTCAAGAGTGCAACCTGGGAGGTGAAGAACAATAGGCAAGCCTAGCATTGGCTCACCACTCAGCAGTCTCAACAACAGTCCGACTAGTAATCCCATGATGGAGCCGTAGCCATTACAGATGTTAAAGAAGAGGACACAGACGAGCTGAGGGAACATAATGCTATAGGTTATGTCTGAGCCCAGGATCCAGAAAAACATGATACTGTTGTGTAGGAAGGTGAGCGATGTGCCAGCCAAGCCCGCCAACACCACTGTCACACGTATCACCCACTGAAGCTCCCGATCTGATGCCTGCAGGGGAAAAAAAGACTGGATGCTGACACAGAAAAAAAATTACCACTTTATTCCTCCCCTCCGGTATCCTCTTACCTTGGTCCTCAGGATCTTCTTGTAGATATTGGATGTGAAGATGGAGGCGGCTGACAACAGAGCCGAGTCTGTTGATGACATGACGGCAGCAGCTATAGCTCCGATACCGATGATGGAGATGTAGTTTGGGGTGAGATTCTGCAGAGCAATGGGCAGAATCTGACTGGCATCTCCACGCTCGTATGGGGACGGGGAGCCAAATGTAGTCACGTTCCAGTCTGACACCAAGCATGTTAACAACACATAACATAAATTATCAAGTTCTCACTATTGTTTTCTATTTAATTATTTTTCCGTACCTGTTGATGCTGCGACTGCTCCGATCAACACAGATGGGATTCCGAGTATGAAGATGAGAAGAGCTGCAATAAAGCAGGTGATCCTGGCTGTGGCTCCAGAGCAGGCTGACAGGGTCCTCTGGTGGAAGTCCTGATATCCCAGGTTACTAAGAGCCTTAGGAAAAACATCATTGACCACAATGGAAGTTATTCTTGCTTGAGTCACTTCATTTTTTAGTGGCCGTGCGACCAAAATCAGTGGAATTTCACGTCACACAATAAATAACAGGGAAATGCAGTTGATTTAATGTCCTCCTTCTCCCTAGGTTTTGCACACTGTGACAAGATTGCTTTACCAGTTCACCTTCCGGCTTACATTTTGGTAGACAAAATTTACCAGCAGCCATGATTTGCATAGCATAATCTAGTCTTGTGTCACCTTTACTAATTTAAAAGTAATAGTACATTAAATATATAACATCATTCATTTTGATAGCAAAAGCAGAGACGTGATGGAAAGTGAGGGTTGCAGAGTGAGTGAAGAGTGAGGAGGTCCCTCAGCTGGACTTGAACGGGGGAAATTACATCAGCGTCACAAACCCCTAGATTTAGGATGCCCAAGGGTAAAGTTTTCTTATTGATCCCATGATAGGCTGTTTTTACAATTGACATTAAGACACAAAAGATAGTAACATTACACATCTGTGCTATGAATATTCACTCTGTTTCTCATTCACTTTGATTGAAGCCCGTCAGAGAGACGAATTCAAGCACGTTCCGTTTTTGTTACAACCTCCAGCCAGCTCCGGGGGACTGGCAGGTCAGATTTCACCTTTGTTCAACTTTGACTGAGTGGATGTGCTAGGTTGCTCGATAGAAACACTTTGTTATTTTTTAAATATTTTATTTTTCAGTTTTATATACATAATGCATACAAACAGGTCAGTATACAAACGGTATAGAGACATAACAAAAGGTAAAACATTTTACTTTACCCCCCCTCCCCCAAAAAGAAACAAACAAACAAAAAAAAAGGTCAGTGTGCTGGGTCAATACAAACGACATTAAGTGCTTGGAGTATGGGATATACCGATGTGGTCTAAATATGGCTGCCAAATTTTCAAAAAGGTGTTATATCGTTTCCTGAGACAATAAGTGATTTTTTCTAGGGGAATACAGCTATTCATCTCAACAGACCACCTGTCAATAAGAAGAAGGGAGCCAGATTTCCATGACACTGCAATGCACTTCTTAGCCACACATAGAGCAATTTCAATGAATTTGAGTTGTGCATTTATATTTTATATTTATACTATTATATTTATATTCTCTTTATCTATCTATCTTTGACAAGTGTGCAATTGTGACAAAAGAATTTCCCCTCGGGGATCAATAAAGTATTTCTGATTCTGATTCTGATTGTTTAGAGAATGGGAATACTTGTAAAGTTCCCAATAAACAAAGTTCAGGGTCCACAGGAACATTACCTCCTGTGATCCTGGTTAGAGTGGAGCTGATATCATGCCAAAAACTTTCATACACAGCCAGGTACAGTGCAAAAAGGAGCCAACTTCAATATTACATCTGAAGCACATTTCTGACAGGTTAGATTTGATTGAGTGTAATTTTTCTGGGGAAACGTATAGTTGATGTAGAATATTATAGTTAATCAATCTGTATCGGGCACTGATAATAGTTGACAGGCTGTTGTGACATAATTCTGTCCAAAGCTGTTAATCAATTGCAACATTGAGATCTGACTCCCATTTCATTCTAGATTTATGCACACATGGTTTTGGGCCCTCATTCATCAACAGGCAATACATTTTGGAAATAAATTTGTATGTGTTCCCATCATAAAGAAATCTTTCAACAACAATTCATGACGCAGAGTCATTTCAGGACCTAAATTAGCTCTCAGAAAGGATCTTAGTTGGAGATAACAATAAAAGGTTTGATTGGACAGGTTATATTTCCTCTTCAGGTGCTCAAATGACATGAAAAGTCCCTTGTCAAAGCAATTCTCCAAGTGTTCTCCTATGATGCCATATATCCAGAATCTTATTATCACGAGTCATTGGTATAAGCTTATTTTGCTTTAAAGGTGTTTTAGGTGACAGTCCTACCTTCAATCCAAGACTTTTGGGAACCTCATACCAACTTTTTATCAGATGCCTCAATATAGGGTTATCCGTCCTCCTGTGTACAGTTCCAGAATTATGTTTGTAAATGAAGTCACTGCAGACCTTTTCTTTCATGGGGTGCAGTCCGATTTTTGTCCAGGAAGGGGCGTCTCCCTCAATAATGGATGAGATGAACCTCATTTGAGCTGCCAAGTGGTAGATTTTAAAATTTGGTAATTGAAGTCCCCCTGAGCCATAGTCCCATGTTAGCTTTCCCATGGATATCCAGGGTACTTTACAATGGACCCTTCGCTAAAACACTCCCCAAATACAAAGCTAGCCAATCACAGTGCAGTATAGGACTCGCTAACTGAAGTCGGACACTTTGTGGATGCGCTCCATTGACTCTAATGTAAAAAGAGTCATTTTCTAGCTTTTTTTGGCTGTATTTTTCTAAGATATGGTCAAACGCTGTTCCTGGGGCAAAACCTAAAATAAATCCAGAAAATTGTCGGCTGTGGATCATTCCTAATGTAACGTTAATGTTAGTTAGCTAACGCTAGCTAACTTCCTACTCAATGGAATGTAATAAAGCCCTACTGTACTGCTTTTTAATGATTGTAATAATGAACAGAGGCCTACCCAGCTTTACAGGAACAGTGTTGATCGTTCATATCGTTGTCTTTTTTCAGTTTCTTTTTGGGTAAATGGCAGATCAAGACTATTTTGATCTTCCTGGCCAAGTTTGGGCAGTTCAATCATGGACAAAAATTCATCAGTGTTAACAAGATTTTCCGGTAGTTCTGATGTGTACAAATGTGTGTAAAACTGTTCGAATGCATCGTTAATTTCTGTTGGGTTATATGATACAGAACCTGTTTCAGTTTGGATTGAGTTGATCGTCCTAGAGCTCTCTTCTTTTCTCAATTGCCAAGACAGAATTTTGTGCGCCCTCTCATAGTACCTTTGCCCCTGCTTCTCAGAATGTTTTGCAAAGTATTATATCTAAGCTTTATATTTACCAATAAATGGTGTACTTCTTTAGACCTTGATTGTTGAAACTCCTTTTCCAATTTCAAAATATCTGCTAACACTTTTATCACAATTTTTAGTATTGTATCACACTACCAAACTACAAACTGTAGTATTGCTCTCATACACTGTTTATAGTTCTCTGATCAATATTTGTTCATACCCTGCACCAGAAATGTGACCATACCTTTAGCGCCTTAACCTTAACAATGGCTGTGTTATATTCAAGTGTCCCAGTAAGCTGTGTGACTGTGAGCCAGGATGCTCAAAGCTGTAAATATTTCTTCTAAGGAAAAGGCCTAATTGCATTGCAAACTACTGCCTATTCATTCAACCTATTCCTATAGTACAAAATTACTGAATGTAGTCCTTACCAATAATAAGAAATTATCAATCCACACCCACGCTCTTTCTTTCTTCACTGAACCAATCCAGGGAGCCTGGTAGGTAAAGTTGTAAGCGGTCTTGGTGATGTCAGCTGAATGGGGGTTCATCAGGACGAAGGGGACAGATAGCCACTGTAGAAAAGACAATGAGCCACAGACAAACATTTTAAAGAATGCATATTCCCTTGATAAAGTAAGGTAGTGTTATGATTGTTCAGTTTCAGACCATCCATGCTGATATACTTGTTTGATGAGCAGAAGAGTAGAGGCATGGCAGGATAGGAGGGAAGTACCATAGGCTTTTCATAAGAAATAATATGAAATAAGATATTTTGTCCCTTAAGGGCCTATGGAAGAAAGGATTTCCTATGCAAGGAACTCACCAAACTAACAAAAATGAGGGTTAACTGTATGACGTCTGTGTAGGCCACAGAGTAGAGGCCTCCCAGCAGTGTGTAGATAATGGCTACTGTGGCAGAGATCCAAATGCAGAGAGTGTAGGAAATATCCAGGATCACACTCATTGTTGCACCTATATAGGTACATAATCACATAAATGCAGATTCATATACAAATTTAATACATTTAACACAATTTCTGTTTAGCATGATATAGGGGGGTGATGGCGCAATGGATAAGACACACATGCCTTTGGTGTGAGAGACCTGGATTCAGTCCCCCACTGTGACCCATCCACCATTGTGTCCCTGAGCAAGACACTTAACCCCTAGTTGCTCCAGAGGCGTGTGACCTCTGACATGTATAGCAATTGTAAGTCACTATGGATAAAAGCGTCAGCTAAATGAATAAATTTATTTATTTAAATTTATAATACTGGCCCAAATACAAGATACTTGTTTCTTTCCTGGAAATTCCAATGGTTCATAATAACAGCAGTGTTTGTTAGTAGCAAGTTAAAGGCACGTTTAATAACGTCCTTCTGATCAAAAGAATGACAATATCCTGGAAATCATGTATATTCATTTATATAAATAAAAAATGGTAGGATGTATAATTGTATTATTGACAAAATGAGTTAAGACTTTTAGAGAAAACTGACATCAGTGTCACTTACCTAAACCAATTAGAGTTCCTGTGACCCAGATGATGTCAGATATCAGCAGTGCCACAGATAGAACTCCACTTATTACATTTCCATACTTGATCTGGAAAGGGTCCATCATTGTCACATATTTTCTGTCTCTCATTCTCTTAGCGAAGAAAAGTCCACCTTAACAAGTGAATCACACAAAGGTAGGCAGATTTGTGAGTATGTATTCCTGCATTTTGTCTGTTTAAAAGAGACGATTTAGTACTGATTCAAGATCAGGACTCAATGCCATATTAACATGATTGATTGGAATTTATCTTAGTGAGGCAATCAAAATACAAAAATAGACAAAAATAGTAAAACCACTCCCCCATTAACGCACATAATGAGGGAACCAAAGTCTGGGTTTGAATCTGGCCTGGCCCCATTTGCTGCATGTCGAGGGGTCCTTTAGAACTTCAAGGTCTTTCTTTTGTAATCTTTACATCTGGAGAGATTGGCGCTAGAGGTTGGAGCTCACATCCAATAATTGTGGATGCAGCATGCACCACTCTGTCCAAACAGCCTCCTGTTCTCAGCTGACAGGCTGCCCCGGGCCCATACCATCTCTGCAAAAGTAACTTAATCATTTAGGCTAACACCGTCACTCACGACGGACAGTTTAGCCACAAAAGTCCTTATACAACCAGTGTTGGAAATTGTTTTAAGGTTTTTATAACTGATAATAGAAATGTTGCTGTCTGTGTCGGAGTTTAACTCAAACACACACACAGACGGAGGAAAGTCAGTGTTCAACAGAGCAGAGAGTCTATATAGTAACTTTGCTCTAGAAACAAGATTAAGTTAGATTTAAAATATTCAATTCTAATCCTGTAGTGAATTTATAGTTATTAATCATTCATGTGATTATTGTTGTTGTTGGACAGGAGAGGAAACAATGTAGTGGACATGAGAAGAAAGCTGGAGAAGACAGGAGACGACATGACAGCAGAAGGGCAGAATATGGTAGGAGAACATGTTTTTGGAAGCTGAATAGGCAGCATCATCAAGAAAATAATCAATAGATCTCAGTAGTCTTTCTAATTTTAAGTAACTTTTGTATGTTTCCCCTAGTAAAACCATTTCCATCACTGTATACAACCTTTTTCCACATATGCAGTAGTAGTTCTCAAGGCCACTAAACAGCTGTTTATGTGTAAAATCTGTGATGAATATCCAAAATGGTCTTGTGCAAATACATGACAGATCTGTCTGCCCAGTCTCGACCACATCTAGCAATAAGAAACCCAAATTCTTTTTGCCAGCTGTGACACCCTGACAGACAGTACAATGTCACATCTGCACCTTAGGATTATATCACTACTGGAAAAAATGTTATATTAAATATCAAATTGAGGGGCAAACACGTACACATAAACATACATATGGTGTCATTATTATAATGCTTACCGACAACAAAAGACATGGCTGATGTAACGGGCATAACAGCCCAGATCAGTCCCATAGTTGGATTGTACACGGCCTCTGACATACCAACGACGAAGCCCCCTCCAACAAATGTAGCTGTAGGAAGCATGTATATATATATATAAAATGATTAGCAGCAGTATATAGACCATCACATTTTAACCCTCTGTTTAGGCTAAACTAACCTGTGAGAAATACAACATGTCCACAAAACAAAAAAAAAAAAAAAAAAACATGTATATATATATATATATATATATATATATATATTATATATATATATTCTATGCCATTGAACAATTCAATGTTGTATTTTATACACTTTTATACACTGCCTTAATTTATCATAATCTTATTGCACATTTGAAACACCACATCAAACTATGTCAACAATTGAATATCTTCAATGATTATCTACTAAAGAAATAAGAAATTCAAACAAGTAAGTCTAATAAGATCACTGTTGGGTTCAGTATAGATGGAAAGTAACATTTAAAGGATATTTTATTTTCACAGTGGAGGGTCTATTTTTTGCAAATTGTATTTAAGCATGGAAGGGCACGCATTAACAAAAGGATTGTTATGGGACAACAAAAGATAGTGAGAGCTACAAGTTAAAGCTTGCGAATATTAGGTATAAAGCTAGTCTATTTAATTAAACAAAATGCTCAGATAACATATCAAACAATGGTAATTACATAGACTTCTAGAAGGTTTTCGCATAACGGTGCGAAGATGTCTTTCATCTAGTTGCTGAAATGCAGTTAAACAGGTGCTCTAATGTTGTAACATAACGTAGATTTGCAATGTTAGACTCACTGCAAAGTTGTCTCCTTTACTTTGTGAGACATCATAAACTCTGCAATATCTATAAATAAACTTAAACTTGCATCACAGTGAAATTCAAAGGTGCAAAAATGCGACAATATCTTTAATTTCCACCTCCTCGGCCCACACTCACCTGTCATGGTGAAGACTCCCACCACCAGGCTGATCCCCCTGTTGCCCAGCAGAGTGGTCTCTGTCAGGTCTGTCTGGCTGCTCTTCGGTGCCTGCTTGGACTTCATGGAAGCCCAAATGCCAGTGGCCAGCACCAGCAGGTAGAAGAGTACCATCACCAGCAATCCTGGGATGTTCAGGCTCATCTTGCACGACTCACTGACTGACTGACTGACTTACTGACTGAGGCTCCCACTGCTTCTCTTAACACATAAATATGTGTTGAAACAAGCAGGACAGGATTCCAGTTAGAGACATAGATGGTGTAGCTTCACACTAATTAAACCAACTGAGGAGAAAAAATATAACAATAAAAACACTCAGAGTCAATCTATATTTAGCAGGAGTTTTATTACACAACATAAGCGCTTTATTATCATTATTTAGGCCTTTGTACTGCTTACTGAAGTGTTGTAAGTGTCATTTGTAGGTTTACTTGTAAATTAACTATGCTGTTAGAAAGTGGTTATACTAGAAATACCACACCACAAAATAAGCAACTTAGTGGCTTCACAAACATTCAAAATTTTAAATAAAGGCATGGCTCTCAGCCTGGGGTGAAAGAGATCAGTCGAGGAAATGGAAAGCATAGGGTATTGAGGATGTAGAGCAGCCTATCAGAGATGGTGACCGTCTCAGTAAATAACTTTAGAGAGAGAGCTTCTTGGACTAAATTTAATGCTTTGTGCATCCAGGTCTTAATGAGGAAACAAGTGTAGTGCTTTTAGTGTTGCTGATGTTATGGAGATTATTATTATTATTATCTTTATTGCTATCGTAATAATTATTACCGTGACTATTAAATTATCTTTCCACACAGCCTGCTAGTGATATGTTTAATGTGTGATATGTTGGTGTAATTTGGCTTCCACACCTTTAATTGTCTATATAAAATGAAACTCGACTTTCCAGTCAGGTTGACATCTCTTTCCTGCCACGCCCTGAGGAAGAAACAGTGTGGGTCCAAACAAAACGGATTGTTCTTCTTCTTCCGTATAATGAAGGTATTTTAATTACACCCTTTACCCAGATACTTCCCTTTTCTATAGATCTATAGGGGGATGCTAATGTGTGTCTAAGTTTTGCCATTGCTTTTGGTGAGTAGAAACTGTGAGAGACTGTGCGTGTGTGTGCGTGTAATGTTACTGACTTTGCCCCCTGCTAGCCTGATAGGTGTGTTTTAGTGTTAGATACAGTTTTTTTATGCACTTTTATGTTAGGGCTGCATTAAGATAAATAACTTAGCTTACCAGAAATTTAAGCTTTCTATAGAAATGTGCAGTTTTAGTATTTTTTATTTTGAAGGGGTGTAATATTATGGTATCTCTGGTGAAATGTCATTAAATTGAATTTCAGTGGACAGAAATTGTATTAACGTCCCTCTAAATTATTTTTTTTAGTGCAGATACTTAGTTGTATACATACAGTATTTACAAAGCAAAAAGCTGTGCAGCGCTTGTGCTGGGGACTGGAAGAGAGCCTGCTACTGTGTGTGTGTGCAGGTGTGTGTGTACTGACTGTGCCCCAGGCATGTAATGTTTTTAAATAGATAGCAGTTTTTCTGTTTACCATACATAGGTTTGATTGACCAACAAATTATTTTAATGCC